>NC_034014.1:1678766-1683053 GCF_000346465.2 Prunus persica
ACCAGGGTTAGAGTAGTTTGACCTTGGTTGACCGTGAGTCTCCCGGGAGTAATCTCACCTTTTCTATGGGGGGATTATCGGGTGCTAGATGATTGTGGAGGGTTACACAATATTAGAATTAATTTTATATAAAATATAATTATATGTGGTTGTACAAGGGTACAACAAAGTCTAGAATGTCAGTTTGGAGTGCTATACGCACTACTTTAGGTACCTCCTCGGATGTTGGATCCATTACAAGTACCACCAAGTGAAAGTTAGGTCCCGCGTGGCGTAGGTTATCCGGCGTTGGGACAGGCCCCATACGTGGCGTTGGTTGTACCGGCGTATGGGGAGCTATGTAATATTATGTTGAGGTCGCACGTGGCGTAGGTTATCCGGCGTGTCGACAGACCCCATACGTGGCGTTGGTTGTACCGGCGTATGGGGAGCTTTGTGATATAATATTGAGGTCCCGCGTGGCGTAGGTTATCCGGCGTTGGGACAGGCCCCATACGTGGCGTTGGTTGTACCGGCGTATGGGGAGTTATGTGATATGATGTGCAGGTCTCACGTGGCGTAGGTTATCCGGCGTTGAGACAGACCCCATACGTGGCGTTAGTTGTACCGGCGTATGGGGAGATATTATGATAGTATGGCATGGTCGCACGTGGCGTAGGTTATCCGGCGTGTTGACAGGCCCCATACGTGGCGTTGGTTGTACCGGCGTATGGGGAGATTATATGAAATACAAAGAAATGATATAAGGTATCGCCCAAGTGTGGAATTGGGTTTTAGGGAAGAACTACGTGTGGCTTGATCCCTCAAGGAGGGTACGTAGGCAGCCTAAGGTTATTAGGTGCAGCCGCAGACTAAATATTAGTAATAATTTGTATTTGAATTGTTGGGTAGTCTGTTGAGAATTCTTAGAAGGCCGAAGGCCAATTTATGTGAACTGCATGAAATTATATTGTGCATGCTGCCAGTTGTGAATATTAAATGCGTCTTCATGCAGGTATAAATTTTGGGAAATGTCCTATTTATAGGGGAGACTCTGCCGAAATTTCGGTAGGAAGTCTCGGTTTTTAGTAAATGGGCCTGGCATCGGGGTGATGTCAGGAATTCCAAAGGGTTCGTCTCGGGTTTTCAGAAAATCCGGGGCGGGTCCTTAAACTGTGGGGCAGTTTTGATCAACCAACTGATACAATCCTACCCTCATAGACTCTTAATAACGGAAGCAGACTCTTTGCTTGCTATACGGCAACAAATTACTCAAAAGGTAGATTCCTGTTTACACTACAATCTAGTGGAGATCTCATGCTTTACACAACAAATTTCCCACAAGATTATCCCTATTTCAGTTATTGGAAGACCGATACTAATGGTAGTGGCTTTCAAGTCATATTCAACCACTCTGGCTCTATTTACCTTGCTGCAAGGAATGGAACCATACTTAATGTAATATCCTCCAATACATTATCAAAGCAAGATTTATACCAGAGAGCAACTCTTGACTATGACGGAGTTTTGAGGCACTATGTCTGCCGTAAAGGCACTGGCTCAAAGGCCGGAGTTTGGTCCACATTGTCCTTCATACCTTCAAATATCTGCATGAGTATCTTGCAACCGAAAGGTGGTGGTGCATGTGGGTTCAACAGCTTATGTCAACATGACCAAGGACAACCAATGTGCAAGTGTCCATCTGGTTATACCTTGATGGATCCACATGATGTGTTGAAAGGCTGCAAACAGAACTTTGCTCCACAAAGCTGTGATGAGGCCTCAGCAGAGACCGATCTTTTCTATCTTCAAGAGATGAACAATGTGTATTGGCAGGGATCTGAATATGACAAGTTTCAGGGCGTAACTGAGGATTGGTGTAGGCAGACTTGCCTAGCTGATTGTTACTGCACCACTGCCGTTTTCATAAATGGGAATTGTTCGTTGAAGGGAGCCCCACTTCCCAATGGGAGGATAGACAACAGTTTTATGGGAAAAAATTTGATCAAAATAAGGAAAGGCAACTCTACTTCGAAATCAGCCGGAAGCCCAAATACAAAAAGGAAAGATGGGTCAACTTTGATTGTTGTTGGATCAGTGCTCCTCAGTAGCTTGGGGTTTCTCAACTTCCTCTTACCATTGATAACCTATTTGATTGTTTCTCACATCTATTCTAGAAAAGTTAAGGTGATTCAGCCTTGTCCAGTCGTGCAGGGCATGAATTTGAAGTGTTTCACTTATGAGGAGTTAAAAGAAGCCACAAACGAATTCAAGGAAGAACTAGGACGTGGCGCATCGGCAACAGTTTTTAAAGGAAAGTTTTCGTCTGATAATGGCAAGTGTGTTGCTGTTAAAATTTTAGATGCTAAGGTTAGAGATAACGAGTTGGAATTCAATGCTGAAGTGAGTGCAATTGGCAGAATACATCACAGGAATTTAGTCCAATTACTTGGATTTTGTAACGAGGGACATCACCTAATTCTTGTGTATGAGTTTATGAGCAATGGCTCTCTATCAAGCTTCCTCTTTAGAGAGTCAATGCCAAACTGGTATCAAAGAAGGAAAATTGCCTGGGAATTGCAAGAGGGCTTTTGTATTTGCACGAGGAGTGCAGCAGCCAAATTGTATACTGTGACATTAAGCCTCAAAACATTCTTCTCGATGACTATTTCACGGCAAGAATTTCTGACTTCGGATTAGCCAAGCTTTTGAAAATGGACCAGACTCAGGACTGCAATCAGGGGAACGAAAGGGTATGTGTCTCCTGAATGGTTCAAAAACTTGCCTATCACAGTGAAGGTGGATGTTTACAGCTTTGGCATTTTGCTATTGGAGATTATTTGCTGCAGGAAGAAATTTGAAGAAGAGGCTGAGGATGAAAATCAAATGATATTAGCTGATTGGCCATATGATTTCTATAAGCAAAAGAAAATGCATCTTCTGTTGCAGAATGATGGTGAGGCAATGGAAGACATCAAGGAGATGGAGAAGTATGTGATGATTGCAATATTGTGTATCAAGAAGGATCCATTACTAAGACCCACCATGAAGAAAGTTACATTGATGCTTGAAGGTACTGTTGAAGTCTCAGTTCCACCTGATCCATCCTCATTCATAAATTCAGGATCGTCTTCCTTGTAAAATTCCGTACTTTTGTATGTTTGATCATCAAGGACTCCTGTTCACACTGTCATGCTTGGAACCCTAACTAAAAGTAGGGTAATGAGTGTATAATAATTATAAGTACCAATTGAGATGTCTCAATAAAATGAAGGATAATTTCTTCTTTGTGCTACACTCAAGTAAAAAATTTCTGTTACAAATTTTCTTCTTTGAAAAAGTTGCATATTTGAGGCGAGGCATTTTTAGTTCGCTATACAAGGTGTAGCCTTGAATCATTGAAGCGTAAGCTTTTCGAACATTAATTTATTTTAATAAAAAAAATATAAATAATACAATACAGATAAATTAGACTACTAATTCTTATTGAGCCAGAATATTCTATCAAAAATACAAGTACTAAATATCATTCAAGCATAATAATCAATCTCAAAGCATAAAATACTTATTCAACATTAAAAAAAAAACTCAATTCATGCATCCCACTCCTCATCACAAAACATAAAATGCTAAGATTTTCGGCATTTATGTGTGGACTTTAGTGTTATGTTTGGGTTTTATGGATATTTTGTTGTTTGGGAAAAAAAAACATATATATATATATATGAATCTAGCACAAAGAGAATTGCATGAAGGAGAGAGACGCTTCAATTTATGGAGATAATTAAAATTGATGGAGATTGTCACATTATGAATACTGGCCTCTCAGCACGCGCTTCCGCGCTTGCGAAAGGCTTTTTTTTTATATAAAATTTAAATTTATTTTAGAATTAAAAAAATAATGAGTAGTTGTGTTCCATAAAAATAGGATCCATTATCTGATTTTAATTTTAATTTTTTTTAATATTTTTTTTATAAAATTTAAATTTATTTTAGAATTAAGAAAATAATGAGTATGTAACACCCCGACCCCAAATTTCCCCAAATTTTACCCTTATTTAATTATTTAATTATTTAAGGGTATTTTAGTCACATTTTTAACCGGAGAGAGTTTGGGACCGTGACTTGTATTTTTGGATAGGTCGTACTGAGACGAGTTCATAGACACGTAGTGGGCTCGAATCGGAGTTGTAACGAGAGAGATATGGTCAAAAGAAACCCAGTGGCACAATCATAAATATTTCGAAATGAGATTTTTTATAAAAATCTGGTTTTCTCTCTCTCTCTCTCTCTCTCTCTCTCTCTCTC